>NC_047114.1:1139962-1187053 GCF_902500255.1 Thalassophryne amazonica | reverse complement strand
TGTATATATGTATGTATATATGTATATATATGTATGTATATATGTATGTATATATATGTATATGTATGTATATGTATGTATATGTATGTATATATATATATATATGTATATGTATGTATATGTATGTATATATATATATATGTATATGTATGTATATATATGTATGTATATATATACACTTAGAAATCATGGAGGGGTCTGAAATTTTCATCTTAGGTGCATGTCCACTGTGAGAGACATAATCTAAAAAAAAAAAAAAAAGAAAAAATCCGGAAATCACAATGTATGATTTTTTTAATAATTTATTTGTATGTTACTGCTGCAAATAAGTATTTGAACACCTGTGAAAATCAATGTTAATATTTGGTACAGTAGCCTTTGTTTTTAATTACAGAGGTCAAACGTTTCCTGCAGTTTTTCACCAGGTTTTCACACACTGCAGCAGGGATTTTGGTCCACTCCTCCACACAGAGCTTCTCTAGATCAGCCAGGTTACTGGGCCGTCACTGAGAAACACCAAAGATTTTCTATTGGGTTTAGGTCTGGAGACTGGCTAGACCACTCCAGAACCTTGATATGCTTCTTACAGAGCCCCTCCTTGGTTATCCTGGCTGTGTGCTTCGAGTCATTGTCATGTTGGAAGACCCATCCACGACCCATCTTCAATGCTTTAACTGAGGGAAGGAGGTTGTTCCCCAGAATCTCCCAATACATGACCCCGGTCATCCTCTCCTTAATACAGTGCAGTCGTCCTGTCCCACATGCAGAAAAACACCCCAAAGTATGATGCTTCCACCCCCATGCTTCACAGTAGGGACGGTGTTTTTGGGATGGTACTCAGCATTCTTCTTCCTCCAAACACGGTGAGTGGAATTAAGACCAAAAAGTTCTATTTTGGTCTCATCTGACCACATAACCTTCTCCCATGACTCCTCTGGATCATCCAGATGGTCCTGGGCAAACTTAAGACGGACTTGTGCTGATTTAAGCAGGGGAACCTTCCGTGCCATGCATGATTTTAACCCATGACGTCTTAGTGTATTATAGGGATGGGTATTGATAAGATTTTATCAATATCGATGCCATTATCGATTCTGCTTATCGATCCGATTCCTTATCAATTCCCTTATCGATACCTCTTGTGAATTTTGTACTAAAAGTAGACTTTACAGGTTTTCTATTTTTTTTTTATGTGAACTCTTAATATAACTCACATAACAGAAAAACAGGAACTCATTTTCAATGTGGGTCTATAAATTACATTATATGCATGAGAAAGATGCATCAGTGTTCATAAAAAGAAAGTAAATCCTGTGCAAAATAAAATATAAACTGCAAAAGATGCGTAAATAAAAGATGGAGAATTAGAAAAATAAATACAATTGAATTACTGAAACAGATTAGTCATAACCAAAATACCAAATTTGTAATGAAAAGAAACTTTTTGGACATAGCTGCATCACAACTTTTGTGTTAATGCTTCTAATTCAGTTGACACATTCACAGTATTTTTCACTGGCAGAATGTGCAACATCATGACAGCAGCTTAACAACAGAAACAGTACCAAGACAAAGTGCACACTGGAAACAATAACTATTTTTACTAACCTGTACATACATCTACCCGTCTCAAATCATCAATATGAGATCACAGGATTTTATTTCTAACCTTGTTCTACTGCATGAGACATGCAGACTAGCATGTCGGCTAATAATAGCTCTCGGCAGATACACTTCATTAACTACACAACTAAACGCTATATATCTGTCACAGTCATCCTAACACACAGGAAAGTGGTTCCTCACTCATTCACGTCTGTGTGAATATAAACTAATGAGTTTAGAGGGTGTTTTTACAGTACCTGTGGACAGCGCCACCTAGTTGTGATTGGCGCCAGGTAAGGCTCAAGAAGAAACAGCTCTGTCTGATCCACAGGAGCAAACGAGCGCCATCTACTGATTTGGTGGAGTAAAATTCACCAATCCGTGATGCGTTCAAGTCACTCTGCTAGAGTAGTTCTTTACACTGTTATCTCCAAAAAATGAGAGGGAGGGTTTGTTTCATAATAGAAACTCTGTCTATAGCATTTTCAACCTATTACATACCCACAGTAACCTTGGAAACAGTGGTGCCAGCTCTCTTCAGGTCATTGACCAGCTCCTCCCGTGCAGTTCTGGGCTGATTCCTCACCTTTCTTAGGATCACTGATACACCACGAGGTGGGATCTTGCACGGAGCCCCAGTCTGAGGGAGACTTGAGAGTCATGTTTAGCTTCTTCCATTTTCTAATAATTGCTCCAACACTTGATCTTTTTTCACAAAGCCGCTTGGCAGTTGCCCCGTAGCCCTTTCCAGCCTTGTGGAGGTCTACAATTTTGTCTCTGGTGTCTTTGGACAGCTCTTTGGTCCTTTGCTGAGATGATCCAACCCACCTCACAGGTGGGATGGGACACATATCAAGATGCTAATTAGACAGCATGATTATTGCACCGGTGTGCCTTAGGCTGGCCACAATAAAAGGCCACTCTGAAATGTGGCCTCCTGGCAAGATCTGGATCTCCTCCTGGTGTTTCCTTCTGGACAGACCAGGGCCTCCTCCTGGTGCCAGACCTGGTGCCAGGAAGAAGCCCTGGTCTCCGTAATCCGGGCAAGGTGACTCCATCCCTCACTGTGTCAATCACAACGGGTGATAAAGATCACCCTTTCTCTGTCTCCTTACCTGGGACCAGTTTGTTAAGGATGGCCCTACCAGGAGCTCATGCTCCAAATAACACAGCGACCAGGACCACTGGAGCACACAAAATGCACAACAAAACAAATGAGGAACGAATGGGAGGAAACTGGAGTCAACGTCTGTGACCGAACTGTAAGAAACCGCCTAAAGGAAATGGGATTTACATACAGAAAAGCTAAACGAAAGCCATCATTAACACCTAAACAGAAAAAAACAAGGTTACAATGGGCTAAAGAAAAGCAATCGTGGACTGTGGATGACTGGATGAAAGTCATATTCAGTGATGAATCTCGAATCTGCATTGGGCAAGGTGATGATGCTGGAACTTTTGTTTGGTGCCGTTCCAATGAGATTTATAAAGATGACTGCCTGAAGAGAACATGTACATTTCCACAGTCATTGATGATATGGGGCTGCATGTCAGGTAAAGGCACTGGGGAGATGGCTGTCATTACATCATCAATAAATGCACAAGTTTACGTTGATATTTTGGACACTTTTCTTATCCCATCAATTGAAAGGATGTTTAAGGGATGATGAAATCATTTTTCAAGATGATAATGCATCTTGCCATAGAACAAAAACTGTGAAAACATTCCTTGCAAAAAGACACATAGGGTCAATGTCAACGAGCAGATCTGATTTGATGCAGGTGTTAGTTTTGGGGATGAAAATTTACAGGGTGATTCCATAATTTATTCCTCAGAATTGAGTGATTCCATATTTTTTTCCTCTGCTTGGTCTAAAAAAGTAACCGTTACTGACTGCCACAATTTTTTTTCCTGATTTCTTATAGTGTTTCTTAAAGCCAGAAAGCTGCCATTTGAAATGACTTTAGTTTTGTGTCATGTCTGTGATCTGCTTTTTTTCTACAAAATTAAACAACTGAATGAACATCCTCCGAGGCCGGTGATTCCATCATTTTTGCCAGGGGTTGTAGATGATTGTGTTGCTCAAATTATAATATGATTAAGTCCCAGCATGAAGGTGCAGAAAGGTTTTCTGAGCAGGAACCAGCCTTTATTCAGATCTAAACTGTCTCTTTTCCACTTTGACGTGTGAGACTAGTGGTGCCACACGTGTGTGCTCCTCATGTTTGTGTTGTGTTCTTAGTTGCAGGTCTGCAGGAAACCACACTAACAGTAACGGAGAAGGCTGTGAAGGAGGTGATGAAGCTGGATGATGAGATCTTCTCCAAGTTCTACCGACGTGTCTCTGAGATTCCACGCATGATCCCCAGGATCGAGATCAATGAGGACTTTGATGTCATCTTTGGTTCTCAGGGGCCCAAGTAAGGACCTGGGAAAGTGTCTTTGGACAGCTACAGATAAGGATGGGTCCATCTTGGACTCAAGTCCAGAAGAATTTACATTTCCAACTTAAAACAGTGAATATGATCATCATTCTGTAGTTCCAGTAGATTGTGAGATCTTTATGACTCGAAGCACACGTCTCCATGTATTTGGTACCTGTCATGCTCAGGGACTTTGGTTTTCTCTGCGCGCAGGCTGACCTCAGCTATGGTGCAGCACAAGCGGGCGGTGCGTCCGTCCAGGAACGTGCAGGCGTCCAGGAATCCTGTGAAGATGCTGGCGGCCAGAGAGGACATCCGACAGGAGTACACGGAGCAGAGACTCAACGTGGCCCAGCTGGAGAGCAACAGGATGAAGGCTGAGAAGAGTGAGTGGAGGGAAGGCAGGACGGACGCTAACCACACAACTTACTACTAAATACAACCATTTCCTACTGTTTCCTACCATGAATTTGTCAATCCACTGGTCCTGCATCTGTTTATACAATACGATCTGTGTGGTGAGAATAATCCAAACATGTGCGGCGCACTTATGACTCTGGGAAGATCTATGAGATTTTTACATTATAGCTTCAGATGGTTTTGTAATTTGCCAACTCTTATCATTATATTTTACTGTTTACAGGGGAGGTGATGGTCTAGTGGTTAAAGCTGTTGGGCTTGAGACCAGAGGATCCTCGGTTCAAATCCCAGCCTGAATGGAAAATCACTAAGGGCCCTTGGGCAAGGTCCTTAATCTCCTGGTTGCTCCCGGTGTGTAGTGAGCATTTTGTATGGCAGCAGCCTGACATTGGGGTGAATGTGAGGCATTATTGTAAAGCGCTTTGAGCGTCTGATGCAGATGGAAAAGCGGTATATAAATGCAGCCCATTTACTGTTTTGCAGGGAAGCCAACAGACCAAGAATAGCAAGATTTACAGCTGCACAAGTATCCAGACTGATTCGTAAGATTAGATTAGAGATTAGATAGAACTGTATTGATCCCTTGGGAAGACTCCCTCAGCCCAGTCTCACATTTTAGTTTTTTGTCCTCCCGTCACGTAATGAGTCAAATTTTCATGACGGGGTTTTTTTTTTTAACTCACTATTAATAACCCTACTCCTCCCCCCCACCCTAACCATAACCACCCCGACCCCCCCCCCCCCCCCCACTGCACTTTTAATTTCGTGCAGCATCACGGAATGAATTACAGTGAATTTGTGCTGCCATGATGATCACATCATCACATGATCATCACAATATCACGAACCAATAGATTAATGTATATTTCGTGCTGCTAAATCACGACTTGCTGTAAGACCAAGTAGTGAAATTGAGGTTCCAGCGGCATTGTATAGCAGCACACAGGGTAAGAAGCACATAGAGCGTCAAAAGTGAAGGTAGAAAACAATTTGCAGATATAAATATAAATACACAAATACAGGGCTGCTGCTAAGGTTTTGGAGGCCATAAGCATAACTGGTCAGGGAGGCCCCCCCACCCTCATACTCTGTACCTGAACTTGAACCTTGCTGGGGTTGTTGGCTGCTTGAAGTAGATGGTTGATCATCTGACTCATCCTCTTGCTGACTTGGTGCTCCTTGGACATATTTAAGCATTGATCCTGTGAAAATGTTAAAAAAAAAAAAAAAAAAAAAAAAATATATATATATATATATATATATATATATATATATATATATATATATACTCAACAAAAATATAAACGCAACACTTTTGGTTTTGCTCCCATTTTGTATGAGATGAAACCAGTCTAAATCTGTGATAGTGAGCACTTCTCCTTTGCTGAGATAATCCATCCCACCTCACAGGTGTGCCATATCAAGATGCTGATTAGACACCATGATTAGTGCACAGGTGTGCCTTAGACTGCCCACAATAAAAGGCCACTCTGAAAGGTGCAGTTTTGTTTTATTGGGGGGGGGATACCAGTCAGTATCTGGTGTGACCACCATTTGCCTCATGCAGTGCAACACATCTCCTTCACATAGAGTTGATCAGGTTGTCAATTGTGGCCTGTGGAATGTTGGTCCACTCCTCTTCAATGGCTGTGTGAAGTTGCTGGATATTGGCAGGAACTGGTACACGCTGTCGTATACGCCAGTCCAGAGCATCCCAAACATGCTCAATGGGTGACATGTCCGGCCATGCAAGAACTGGGACATTTTCAGCTTCCAAGAATTGTGTACAGATCCTTGCAACATGGGGCCGTGCATTATCCTGCTGCAACATGAGGTGATGTTCTTGGATGTATGGCACAACAATGGGCCTCAGGATCTCGTCACAGTATCTCTGTGCATTCAAAATGCCATCAATAAAATGCACCTGTGTTCTTCTTCCATAACAGACACCTGCCCATACCATAACCCCACCGCCACCATGGGCCACTCGATCCGCAACATTGACATCAGAAAACCGCTCACCCACACAACGCCACACACGCTGTCTGCCATCTGCCCTGAACAGTGTGAACCGGGATTCATCCATGAAGAGAACACCTCTCCAACGTGCCAAACGCCAGCGAATGTGAGCATTTGCCCACTCAAGTCGGTTACGATGACGAACTGGAGTCAGGTCGATACTCCGATGAGGACGACGAGCATGCAGATGAGCTTCCCTGAGACGGTTTCTGACAGTTTGTGCAGAAATTCTTTGGTTATGCAAACCGATTGTTTCAGCAGCTGTCCGAGTGGCTGGTCTCAGACGATCTTGGAGGTGAACATGCTGGATGTGGAGGTCCTGGGCTGGTGTGGTTACACGTGGTCTGCGGTTGTGAGGCTGGTTGGATGTACTGCCAAATTCTCTGAAACACCTTTGGAGACGGCTTATGGTAGAGAAATGAACATTCAATACACGAGCAACAGCTCTGGTTGACATTCCTGCTGTCAGCATGCCAATTGCACGCTCCCTCAAATCTTGCGACATCTGTGGCATTGTGCTGTGATAAAACTGCACCTTTCACAGTGGCCTTTTATTGTGGGCAGTCTAAGGCACACCTGTGCACTAATCATGGTGTCTAATCAGCATCTTCATATGGCACACCTGTGAGGTGGGATGGATTATCTCAGCAAAGGAGAAGTGCTCACTATCACAGATTTAGACTGGTTTGTGAACAATATTTGAGGGAAATGGTGATATTGTGTATGTGGAAAAAGTTTTAGATCTTTGAGTTCATCTCATACAAAATGGGAGCAAAACCAAAAGTGTTGCCTTTATATTTTTGTTGAGTGTATATCATTAGTAATGCTAAACAAAAATACCAAAACATTAAGATTTTTTGACTTTTTTTTTTTTTTTTGCAAAATACCATGTTGTACCATTGTTCATAATAGGATAACAAGTGCATAAAATATGCATCAGTTTAGGTTTTCTGTTTAACTGTAAAACACTTCATTATATTATGTTATCTAGTATCCGGTGTATTCCATAATGATAGGAAAACTACATGAAACCATTATATTATATTAAATTATGGACACATAGAAAAATACCTAAATATTAAAATGCTCAATACTACACATCAAGCAAAACAGTGGTGGCATTGTGAAATCATACACAACCACAACAAATGCTAAGGTTTACCAGCAGGTGTCACCCTTTCCTTACCCTAAGGGGGAATGGAGCACTCTACAGTACCCCACCAACTAAACTGCATTTCTTTCCAGCATTCTGCTGACTGCACGCAAGCATGCCTGTCTATTTTAAGCAGTGCATACGTAATTTACATATATATGCCTTAAATAAAAGTTCTGAAATTATTCTCACTATTTTTGGTATATTTATCAGCCTGTCAAATTTATAGTTGCTGTCTGATCATCTGGTTGCCAGATTGGGTGTTTTCCCATCCAGTTGGTTTGTTT
The DNA here is from genome assembly GCF_902500255.1 of Thalassophryne amazonica. NCBI lineage: Eukaryota > Metazoa > Chordata > Actinopteri > Batrachoidiformes > Batrachoididae > Thalassophryne > Thalassophryne amazonica. The sequence goes on along the minus strand of NC_047114.1, from coordinate 1,179,145 downwards.
AGGGCAAAATAATATGGCACTGGACGAGTTTTTTGTATAGAATTGCCACACACATTTTAAAAATCAGTTCAAATTGTGCAGGATTTAGTGCCTCCTTGCATTTCTGAGCATTTATTGGACTGGAAATAGTCACATCTGGCAACCCTGGTTAGGCGACACAGCGAACAGAGAAAGACACAAACAGGGGTGTACCATTTCAGGGAACTGGGGCGGGGGTGGATGGGGGCTTTATATTAGGCAAAAAAAACTGTTAATTTGCCCCAATTAAGTAATGGGGTAGGGGCCAACACAATGTTTAAAGACAAAAACGATGGGCCTATTCATAAATAATTCATATTGATTTTGAAATGTAATAATGTAATAATTTCAACACATTTTTCAGTCAATTGGAGGCCCTGCAAACTAGTGCAACATGGTTGGTGCCCCACGCAGGCTGCATAGTCTGCTTATGCCGAACGGCGGCGCTGCACAAATATAAATACCAGAAATACTGCTTGCTGCTGGTTTACTGGCTCCACCTGTTCCTCTCCTTCCTGTCCTCTGTCTTCCTGTTCCTCCTCCTCCCCCTGAGTGAGGGGTTGTACAGTCTGATGTCCTGAGGCACAAAGGAGTTTTTCAGGCTGTTGGTCCTGCACTTGGGAAGGAGCAGTCTGTGTCTGAAGAGGCTCCTCTGGTTGCTGATGACGGTGTGCAGAGGCTGACTGACATTGTCCAGAATGTCCAGAGTGAGGATGAAAATAGCTAACGGTTGTCACAAAGGATGACTGATGGGTTCATTGAGATTTGTGTTAAAGTATTGTCATATTTGCTAGAGACCAGTTCTTCTATATTTGATGCTAGGATTTGCCAAGCATGTTAGTTGCTAAAATAGCCTGGTTGCTTGAGGGTTAACATGGACATTATGTTGTGTTGTCTGAATTTTTGCGGTTCCACAGACTGAAAAATAAATAACACATGACGTGGCTGTGCTGTATGACATGGCGTACCAGTGCTGCAGCGGAGCCACCAAACCTGAAGTTCAAGTCGAGCCTTGAGACTCCCAGTGTTCAAGTCCAAGTCACTAAAGATGAGTCCAAGTCGAGGCCACATTACTGGGCTTCTTCTTGCTGCTCCTGTTTTTCTCAGGATCACCACAGCAGTTCCCGTATGGATTTGGTACATTTTAGACCAGGGCCTGGTTTTGTGATGCAGTGAAAAGGGACAGAACTCAAACTTTAGTTGAAGACTGGAAATGGTGACGTGTTCTGGAGACACACTAGAAAGGTTAGACCTGTCTAGTCCAAAGGTCAAAACTTAGGCCACCCATGTGAGGAGGCTGAAGCCTGATAGTCCTGGTCTGAGGACAAGATGGAAGTGATTGTTGTGCTTCAAGATGTAGACAGGAGGCGGTGCCAGGGTTTCCCTATTTTCATACACAAGAAAATCATGTGTCGATTTCCATCTAAGAAATCGACACATGATTTTCTTGTGTATGAAAATAGGAAAATCACAATTAAATCTTTGGTTTTTGGTTCTGGATCATCCCCACAGTGTCTCTGAGTACCACAGACAATAATCCACGACTATTTAGTTTAAAACGAAGGTCAAAACGTGCTTCAGGCTGATGTTTCCATGTACGTAACATTCATACCAGTGTGTTATTTTGTTTGCGTATCAATTCAAGTCATTTCTTCAGATTGTTCTGTTGATTTGCCGTACGGTGTGATACTCTTTATATTTCTTAATAACTGATTTCAGTGAACACTTCAAACACTTGAAATCAAAGCTGCACCTTTGATCTGACGTCTGTTCAAGGGGGAGTTGTCGGGTGGATTTAAGCTCTAATTCGAGCTGACAGTCAGCTCCGTGTCCTTTCACCTCAGATACACTCTGACATTCTCAGCGTACAGATAAATGCATCCATGTAACTTAAATTCTGCGCTGCCTTTATATTCCAGCCAGTAAAGCTTCAGAGTACTCGGAAGCAGCTCTGGCGGGACTCGCCAGTCAAGAGAACTTCAGCAGCGTGAGTCTGCGGAGCATCAACGTCTCAGAGCACATGTCCAATAACAGCGCCGTGCCGTTTAAGAACATCATGCTGATGCAAATCAAAGGTAAAGTAAAAAATGTTTTTACCAAGTCAACTTCCTTTTATTTGAAGCCAAAGATTTTGGTTCCACAAAATGACACCTTGAAAATAAAACAATTGACAAAGAAGAACTGATCATTTCCAGGCCGTCGCCACGTTCAGACCAGACTAGTGGAGCCCAGAGCATCGTCGTTGAACAGCGGAGACTGTTTCCTGTTGGTGACTCCAGAGCACTGCTTCGTCTGGATCGGAGAGTTTTCCAACATCATCGAGAAGGCTAAAGTGAGTTTGGATTTGGAGGTCCAGCAGGGAGGTGGCAGGAAAATAAACTGCAACTATCTCAAGAATAATCTGTAAGATATTTGTCAAACTGGAAGCTTGAGCCCGGACCACAGGCCCAGATGTGGTCGTCGGGTGCTGGTGTGTCCAGAGCTACATCTCACAAACCTCTTGGTGTATTTCATCTATATTTGAGAAGATGCTGTGACAGGGATCATAACCACCCTGAAAGTGGGATTATTGCCACTTTGTGATGTTTCCTTTTTATTTACTGTCAAATTTCATACTGCACATTTTGATATGGACCCTAATGGATGATTTAGACAGCAGGAGATCAGCACACCTGCATATGTTTCTTTTCACACATGTCTAGCACCACTCGCTGGTCTCTTGTTGGAATTACATCTGAAATGGGATTTATTATCTTCCACAGCTTTGAACTCACAAATGCTTTATTTTGAAAATGTGCTATGATTCTGTATCATGGTCATCGTGCTGGAAAGCAGCCAGTTGAGCTCACCAAGCTCTCCACTGTGAATCAACTACACCGAAATGTTAACTGCAGTATTTTACAGCTTCTAATAATTGGTGGATCGGTTGTATGTCGGGGTGGTTGCTATCCGGGATGTGAATGTTGGCTCAGTGCAGGTTCATGCTCCCAGGCCTGATCTGGCATCATAATTGTTGCCTCCTCTGCTGGTGGCTTGAGAAGTCCAGTGGAGGAGATGAATGAGATCCAGTTCTACTCGTTTTACAAACTGGGAGTACGTGAAATCAGGTGGTGCAGTTTTTGGGTTCAGTCTGAGAACTTACACCGCCCAGACCCTTTGTGACAACACAACAATTGATTAATATGTATATGTTGCAGACATGAACAAGCAAAGCTCTTCAGCATCTCACCATCTCATTTAGGTCCTTCAGACTTTTTTTGTTTAGCAAATGCTTCAGGGGAGCATTAGCATGGCTAAAACTTTCCAGCTTCTGGGGGGGCTCCACCCCCCAAACCCCCCTAATTACAGCCCTCTTAACCCCCTGCCACTTTAAGCATATTTTTAATGTAGATGTAAATTAATATTCAAAGTTCTCAGCTAGTTGACAGTAGGGCTGTACAATATGGACAAATTATCTCAAAGTATCTCAATATTGTCATATAAATTGTCATGTAAATGTCACTTATATACATTCTGTCCATATTCTTGAGCCGCTTAGGTGTGTAGGGAGAGTTCCTATGGGATAAAAAAGCTTTTCAACTGACCATCCCTGGTTCTCAAGACTAGGAACCTAAGTGGCTCTACTCTCTCTGTCTTTTTTTTTTTTTTTTAGATATTTCGGTGTACCTTAGTAAACACTAGTAGAGCTCCACCTTAGATTTGGAATGTATAATAGAAGATATACCTTACTGAATTTTCATATCAGTATGATATATGATATGACTATGATTTGACACAACGGCAACAGTGAAAATGAAACCTTCTTAAACCAAACAGTAATAATTCCACACTCATTTCACACTCATCATAAGGTCATGATACTGTTCCCTCCAAAAGTATTGGAGCACTTGGTATTTCACACATTTTAATTTGTTTATGCCATTTTAAATACAAGAAATACAAAAAAAATAAAGAATTAAAATTTCTAAAATGATCTTCCTCAAACTGAAAGCAAATCTCTAAAACTTGATAAAACCTGTAAATAATAATCAGTTTTATTGCCAGTTTTCTTCAGACAAGTCAGGGGATGAAACATGAACATTTCCAAGTCACTGAATATGTCTTGGACTTTATTTACATCAATTATGAAGAAATACAAAAGTTTCTTTCACCAAAACATCAAATCTAGTCTTTCATCTCACATGTGCTTTCTGTCAAATTGTAGCTGAACTTTCAGGTCTTCTTTTGAAGAAAATCCTCCTCTACACCACTTCATCAGGAAGCTGGGTTTTAGATTTTTAATTCATTTATATCAAGTTGTAGGCAATCACCTTAGTATTTCTTCTGTTTTACTTGTTGTTTAATGCTGACACATTATACAGTATTTCTTGTCTTTCTGATGCCTGATTCTGTTTTTTTTTTCTCTCTGTTTGAGGTGCAGCTCCATCCACAGATGGGTGTGGTGTCTGTTTCTGTAACCCTCCTGTCCTGTGCACCAGCAACATTTCCTGTATATTCATTTTGTGAATTCTGTTCTGTAATTTGTGTCTGTATCATGGCCCAAGCAGAGGGTCACCCCTTTGAGTCTGGTCTGCTTGAGGTTTCTTCCTCAAATCATCAGAGGGAGTTTTTTCTTGACACTGTCTCCTCTGTTCTTGCTCTGGGGGTTGGTAAGGTTAGACCTTACTGTGTGAAGCACCTTGATTTGGCACAATATAAATTAAAATAAATTGAAAATTGTAGAGATTTGCTTTCAGTTTCAGTTTAAGGAAAATAATTTTAGATTTATTCATCAAAAGTTGTCAGAGGTGTGTCACTCAAACAGCAAAATAATTTATAATAATTTAATCATCTTATAATGCGCCAAATCACAACAAAAGCCATCTCAAGGCACACAGAAATATAACATAAAAATTCAATAATTAAAAATGAATAAAAAATTCAAATACATAATTAAAAGCAGAAGCAAAAGAATAAAACATAAAAAATAAAAACTATTCATAAGAAAGAGAATAAAAATGGGTTTTAAGTCTTGACTTAAAAATGTCCACGGACTCACGGTTGCAGGAAGACCGTTCCACAGGGTGGGTGCACGATGAGAAAAAGCTCTTTGACCCACTGACTTCTTCTTCACCCTGGGAACACAAAGAAGTCCCGCATCCTGTGACTGCAAAGCCCGGATCAGCCAGATAAGATGACACCAGTCCATGAACAACTTCATAAGTCAATAACAAAACCTTAAAATTTGCTCTCAGAGACAGGGAGCCAGTGCAAAGATACCAAAATGGGTGTGATATGTTCAGACCTTCTGCTACGTGTCAGAAGTCTGGCGGCAGCGTTCTGAACCAGCTGAAGACCCCTGATGCTGGACTGCGTTAACCTTGAAAATAGAACATTACAATAATCTAGTCTAGAAGAAACAGAAGCATGAATCAGGGTCTCAGCATCAGCCATGGACAGGATGGGGCAGATCCTCGCTATATTTCACAAAATTAAGAGGTTATTTAAAAATAAGTCCTTCAGAGAGCAAAATTAAGAGGTTACACAGGTTTTATACAGAACAGAGGAGGAGTAAATTAGCTGTATTTCTTTCAGCTTGAGCATCTTCATGTTGTTAGCATGACTCAGCTGCTGTCTCATTTCATTCATTAAAATCACTGGAGAAACACGTGTATATATAAGGCAACCTGAATTAAAGGAGAAATGCCACTTTTAACAACCTGGACCTCATTTCTGGCATAAAATACGGTTGTTTATTCACCAATATAACTTTGGTGTCATTTGGAGTCCACGGTTCAAACGACGTGTTCAGTTTCAAATGAGTCAAACATTTTTCTTCTAAGGTGGATTAGAACTGTTGTGGTACACAGCCCCAACTACTGGACAGGAGGAACCTAGCAGTCAGTGTGACTCACTGATTTCAAAATGCAGCTCTTTCAACTAGACGTGTGGTGCCGTGACATGTCAATCATCTGTGTCCAATCAGATTTCAGGGTAGTCCAGTGCAACCCTCCACTCTAGCTCCACTCATGCCAGGAAGTGTTCAACATTTGTCATTTCCTGTTTCGCTGTGGACTCAAAATTTGGCACTTCCTGTTTCAGTGTGAACTTGCCACTGAGTTCCTGCGAGATTCCATGAGATCTCGTCTGTCAATCCAGGAAGTGTTGATCCAGGAAGTGTTCAACATTTGACATTTCCTGTTTCACTGTGGACTCAAAATTTGGCACTTCCTGTTTGGGACTCCCTGTACCACGAGCGAACTTCTCGCTACTGTGCATCACTTCACTTGTATAAATAAAAATAATCAATGTCTAAAATTGGCATTTAGTACACTGGTATCATCAAGGTTTGTCACACAGATGCTAAAAACCTGAGAGAGATGTTTGTGTTTTGATTGTAGGCGGTCGATTTGGCCACTTTCATCCAGACAAAGAAGGACCTGGGATGCAGAGCAAACCAGGTTCAGACCATCGAGGAAGCAGTGACCTCACATGGCCCTGATAGCCAACAGTTCTGGACTCTCCTCGGAGGCCAGACTGCTTACCAGCGTGAGTTTGTTTAATGTCCAGTAACTCACAGGTTTCACTCTGTAAATATTTCAGAATAAAATTTCTATTTCTAAGAGGTTGGAGCCGTGTGGTCACTGCAGGACTCTGAGATGTTTGTGTGTCTAATGTGTCTTCAGCGGCGGGTCCCCCAGAGGAGGACGAGCAGTTTGAAAATGCCATCGTGGAAACCAACTGCATCTACAGACTACAGGAAGACAAGCTGGTTCCTGATGACGATGAGTGGGGGAAGGTTCCTCACAGTTCTTTGCTCACGTCTAACGAGGTCCATGTTTGTTGGTGTTTTTTATGTAGCATGTTACTTTTTATGTAGCATGTTGTTTACTTTTGTTCCCACTTGGATCACATTTGGTGAAATAATGAAGGGTTAACCAAGGACAAAGTGATTTGGTTTTTAAGGTCAAAATCTGGGCCCAGAACTTAGGAGATATTTAAAAAGGTTATTTTGAGGAAATGGTGAAAAGACATCCACACTTCATCACTGTTGTCATTTCTACTGGCCACATGTCAACGATGAGAGGAGAGGCCTTGTGACCAGAGGGTCCTGGGTTCTCGGACCAGTGCCTGTGCCACCTGTCAGACCAAAGGACTGACGTGTCCTGTGACCGGTGTCGATCAGTTTATTAAAAACCCGACAGTTTAAAGGGTTTTGTTCAGCCTGGTTGTGTGCGTGCAGGTGTTGGTCCTGGACTTTGGCAGTGAGGTGTATGTGTGGCACGGGAAGGACGTGACACTGGCCCAGAGGAAGGTGGCCTTCCAGCTCGCCAAACACCTGTGGAACGGGACATTTGACTACACCTGCTGTGACATCAACCCGCTGGACCCCGGCGGCTGCAACACCTTCATACCCAGGTGAGAACACACTCACATCAGCTTTAGAACCTTTAGAAGAGCAAATCCACAAATCAATCAATGCAAAGGCTCGAATATTGTAATCAGTGATTAATGCTGTAAAGTCTTAACTTTCAAAGCGTTCTGAGTTTGGAGGACTGGCTAATTTTGTGTGGACAGCATAATATATTTTTATGTTTAGTTTTCTGACTGATGCTAAAAATGTCACAGCCACAAATGTCATATTGCAAATCTAAAGTGATTATTACAGGACGTGGACAGACTTCTCAAAGTGCGTGCTTGGATCAACAACCTGCAGACACAGTTTGTCAAAATGAACCCTGGTCTGCAGAATATTAAACTGTGTATAAATGACTCATTCAAGGACACTGTTTGTTAAACGTTTGGTGCAATTTAGCATTCTGATGACAAAGTTTAAAAAGGCAGGAAGTGAACATGGTTCTCAAGACCGGGCACCTAAGTGGCTCTACTCTACTCTATTCTACTCTATACTGTATTCTACTCTATACTTTGTTCTACTCTACTCTATTCTGCTCTATACTCTATTCTACTCTACTCTATACTCTATTCTACTCTATACTCTACTCTATGCTCTGTACTCTACTCTATTCTACTCTACTCTACTGTACTCTACTCTATACTCTACTCTATTCTACTCTTCTTTTTTTTAGATATTTAGAGTATACACGAGTAGAGTTCTACCTTAGAATTGGAATGTATTATAGAAGACATAATTTACTGAATTTTCATGTCACCAAACATGTATCAACTTGCAGTTTTATGCATGTTTGTCAAACTACATGGTAAAATTTATTAAACCAATGAAAATTCAGCATTACAAAAGTGAGATCATGATTCATTCAGTGGAAGATCGGTTTTATTAATCAAGACAGAATTGTATATTAAAATATCAGTACAATTCAGTAATCCAGGGTTATGGTTTAAAAGGCGTATTATAAATGAGTGTACTGTTTATTTAATTCATGTTAATTGATGGTAATCTAAGAGTATGATTTTATCAATCTGAAAGTACAGTATACAGTATAATCTCAAGGATACAGTTTAATGATCCAAAAGTGAGGTTTGTTAAGACAAAGCAGCAGACTATTAAATCAGACAGAACATTAACTAGCAGTGGTGGGCACAGCTAACCGAAAAGTTAGCTTTGATAACCATTAAACCGCTAACTGAAAAGCTAAATTTTACAAAGCTAAACTGATAAACCAGAAAAAAAATTTAGAGGGAGTTACTTTTAGTCAGTGGTGGCCACAGCTAACCAAAAAGTTAGCTAATAATCTGCTAACTGAAAAGTTAACTTTTATCATTCTAAACAGATAAACCACTAAAAAAAATTTAGTGGAAGCTACAGCTAACTGTTAACTTTCAGTATTGTCTCCGGTACACCCTCAGCTACTGTCAAGCCAGTTTTGAGTTTAAGCACCGCCAACGCTTGTGATTAGAATCAACGACAATCACAAAACCAAATACAACCAACGAGTCAGCGCTTTGTGTCTTTGTGCGCCATGCCCACAGCTGTAAGGAAGAGTCATTTACATTCACAGCATGCAGTGGTCCAGATGTGAAGCTGAAGTCATGAGAAGCAAAGCAAGGTTGATTTATTGTTTTGATTTATAAACCAAATTATAAGTTTTACAAAGTGAAAATATAACACATATTTTAAAATAATGCGCTAATTCTGAAGGTTTGAACATTAACACACACAGATGCCAAAAGGCATTATGGGAAAATGAGCCTCCGCTCATCACTGATTGGTTGATTTATTATATGTAAAAACCAACACACTCTAGTGTAACGTGTATTGGTTTTTACAAATAAATCTGAATTTGTAAAATATGTCTTTTTTTCATTTGTAAAAAAAATGGTGTTTGCAAAACTGAAAATTCTGTTTGCTAAGTGTGATTCAGTGCAATGACCGTGTGATATTTGGGCGGGAGCTTTTCACACTGCCATCCAGGAGATGGGTCAAAATGCATAGAACACTGCCATCTACCGGTGCTGCTGCGGCGCTCTGATTGCTGCCCATCTTTTATGATGAAATAATGCTGAATTTTTGTGGAAATGATTGTTGTAGAAAAGCTTCAGATATCTGTTGCTGAGAAAGATGATGACTGGAGGCAGTTTGAAGCAAAAATGAGGTGATAATCAGTGAATCGCTGCTGACGCTCAGAAATGACGCTGCTGAGTTCTGAAATGATGCATATGCAGTGAAGACAAGGTGGACCAATTTTTTTTTGGGGGGGGGGGGGGGGGTGGCGGCGTTCGGTCGGCGACACCGGTACAGTGTCCACAGGACTGAAGGCGTAGTGAAGGCAGGGGGAGTGCTCAGAAGGGGAGGGCTGAGGTCCTCACAGCGGCCTGACTGCTGCAGACACACAACAGACGGGAACTAACATGCACGATTTTAGGGCTTACAAACGTTTTTGACTGTTAAACTTTACTCACTTTTAATTTAATCTTTATTCAACCAGGTTAATCCCATTGTGACCGAGACCTCTGGACAATTATAAAGTTTTCAGTCCACCAAACCTGCACGTTTTTAGATGTGGGAGGAAACCGGAGCACCCTGAGGAAACCCACGCAAACACAGAGAGAACATGCAAACACCACAGAAAAAGACCACAGGCGGGAATCGTACCCATGACATTCTTTCTGTGAGGCAACAGTGTTAACCACGAAGTAATTAGCCTATTTAGCAGAACTGTGCCCACCACTATTAACTAGTGTTTCATTTATTAAACTGAGTCCAGAGTTTGTTCATTTTCTTAATCTACTGAGACAGATTAATAAAATTATTTCTGCAGATTATTAATCCAAGAGCACAGATTTATTGAACCAAAGTCCTTTTAACCCTCTGGGGCCGACGCCGTCGTATACGATGGCTAAGACCAAGGTTTACTAAATTATAAATAAGTTTTTAATGATATGAGATAGAAACTTACTTTTTTTTTTGCTGAAAAGTTCACTTCTCAGACTTTCGAGCCAGCCATCATATCTTTGTAGTCCTTATAGATGCTGTGTGATGACGTGCACAATGTGAGTGTCCAGTCGGAATTGGTTCACCGTCACATGGTTTTCCAAAATCCAGTCGTAGGCCAGATTTACTTCACGTGAAAAGTCAAAGATTGTTTTCAGGAGTGATATGTTACTAGTTGGACCGTTTGAATAGCCCCCTGAGTGCTCCAATGAGTACATACTGTTGGGCTCCATGCGCCCTGTGCCATTACGCACAGCGATCAGTGAAGCAGACGGAGCAGACGGAGAGCCTCTGATGACAATCTCACATGCTCAAACAAAGAGTGTGTAACTATCAAGATAGCTCCACTAGTTTGCATGTAAATGTTACTGGATAACTCTGTTTCTTTCTCTGCGTAAAGCACTTGTTTACCATATCAATGGAGCGAAGGGGAGGGTCACTCCTCAGACTGTAAGGAGCCAAAGTGTGAATGAATGCTGCTTTAGGAGCAGCACAGAACAATCCAAAACACAGTAGAAGTAGAGGTTTGTGATGTAACCTTTGTGTAATAGCAGACAGAAATTGCTTTGAGATGAAGACAACAAAATGCATAGACCATTTGTATATATTGTTCAAAATGCGCATTTGTGTTTATTGTTTGAACCTTTTTGTTGTACAGTCTTTCACACAAGACCTCAAATTACCTTTATAAAGTCTCAAAACAGTTGTTTATTATAATTTGCTGTGTGTTTTGAATTAATGTGTGTGGAAAATTGTTTTCGGCTTTACTTTTTCCTTTCTTATTTCTTATTGTAAACCTTTATTACACTTATAAAACACAACAAAAGCATATATATTATGAAAGCACAGGTTGTCCTGAAAAAAGAGACATAAAACTTGATTGTGGGATGCAGGGAGAGCTGTTAACAGCAATAATAAAACATTTATGCCAGGCGAGTGAAATGTCCAAAAATTGCCCTCAGACCCCAGAGGGTAAAACTAAAGATACAGATTATGACTCAAACTGTAGCATTAAAAAAAGAAAAATCAGGGCACAGTTTATGAATATAAGGGTACATTTGTTGTTATTTGTTGCTGTGTTTTTGATCTGTGTGTTCTGCCAGGACATCTCTGCCTTGCTTGTGTATAATCGTCAGTCTCTCTTGGACATTAATGTTCTTTATGAGCCGCTGCTCTCGTCTGGGTCCGGGCTGGGAGGGCCTCGCCCTGCTCTGCCACCTGTGCTCGCGGAGGTCCTGCTGCACCTGCTCCGTTTTCCTTGTGCTCCTCTCCGGAGGAGGCGCTTTAGAAGGTGCGGAAAGCGGAGCGGTGCATTGGTGAAATTTAAGTTCTACCTGGCAGCCTTCACTAGAGGGTCTGATCCTCACCTCCTCTGGGATGGATGATATTTTTGGGCGTGGGCGCACACACTGCGCACGAGAGGCTGCTGGATTCGTCCTGTCGTTCCTGGCCTGTCCTCTCTGATGACCGGACCGGCTCCGCTAAAGCTGTGCCTGTTTTTGCCGCAGCTGCCTGCTGCTGCCTCTCGCGGGGCTGCAGAGTTTTTACACCGGTGCTGTTGTTTGCGGGCTCGCAGACGCGGTGTTTCACCTGAGTTCCTCCGGCCGCTGAAACCCGCTGTGTCACTGGCTGCTGAGGGGCTGAACTTCCGCATGACTTCATTAAAATCTGCTGATCCCGCCGAGATCCTTAGTTTGGGTCTCATTAACATCAGGTCATTGTCTCTGAAGTCACTGCTGGTGAATGACTTAATTGTGGATCATCGCGTGAATATGCTTGGATTATGTGAGACCTGGCTTAAATCCACAGCTGTCCTTCCTGTGAATGAGGCCTGCCCACCGGAGTACACTTTTAGTCACGTTTCACGTGATGTGAGGAAAGGCGGGGGTGTTGCTTTTATTTATAAATCCAGGTTTACTTTATTAATTGTGGGGTGTCATAAATATAATTCATTTGAGCATCTGACTAGAGGTTCACTAGTCCTCTGCTGGCGGTTGGCTCTCACTGCGGTATTGTATCACTTCCTGTTCCGGAGCACAGCGGTGTTTTGCTGTATCTGTTAGCTGTTTAATCTGCGTAGTTAGATTGATCTAGTTAACTAGATAACGATTTGTTTCACAGTGTAATCTTCACGTGCCTTAACTAAAGCACTCCCTCTGCTGAATCACCTCTAAATTATTTACACATTATTAACTTTGTGTGTTTTTAGGAATCCGCTAGCTTAGCGCGGCTACTAGCTCTTAGCCGGTTTAGCATGGCGGCTTCTCCTGTCTCTCCCCCACTTTTCTGCTCTGGGTGTGAAATGTTTAGTTATTCCTCGGCCTCCTTTAGCAGTAATGGTACTTGTAATAAGTGTAGCTTATTCATAGCTTTGGAGGCCAGGCTGGGCGAATTGGAGACTCGGCTCTGCACCTTGGAAAATCCTACAGTAGCCAGGCCCCTGTAGTCGGTGCGGAACAAGGTAGCTTAGCCGCCGTTAGTTCCCCTCCGGCAGATCCCGAGCAGCCGGGAAAGCAGGCCGGCTGGGTGACTGTGAGGAGGAAGCGTAGTCCTAAACAGAAGCCCCTGTACACCACCAACCCATTCACATCTCTAACCATTTTTCCCCACTCGGCGACACACCCGCCAAGGAACAAACTCTGGTTATTGGCGACTCTGTTTTGAGAAATGTGAAGTTAGCGACACCAGCAACCATAGTCAATTGTCTTCCGGGGGCCAGAGCAGGCGACATCGAAGGAAATTTGAAACTGCTGGCTAAGGCTAAGCGTAAATTTGGTAAGATTGTAATTCACGTCGGCAGTAATGACACCCGGTTACGCCAATCAGAGGTCACTAAAATTAATATTGAATCGGTGTGTAACTGCAAAAACAATGTCGGACTCTGTAGTTTTCTCTGAGCCCCTCCCCAATCGGACCGGGACTGACATGTTTAGCCGCATGTTCTCCTTGAATTGCTGGCTGTCTGAGTGGTGTCCAAAAAATGAGGTGGGCTTCATAGATAATTGGCAAAGCTTCTGGGGAAAACCTGGTCTTGTTAGGAGAGACGGCATCCATCCGACTTTGGATGGAGCAGCTCTCATTTCTAGAAATCTGGCCAATTTTATTAAATCCTCCAAACCGTGACTATCCAGGGTTGGGACCAGGAAGCAGAGTTGTAGTCTTACACACTTCTCTGCAGCTTCTCTCCCCCTGCCATCCCCTCATTACCCCATCCCCGTAGAGACGGTGCCTGCTCCCAGACCACCAATAACCAGTAAAAATCTATTTAAGCATAAAAATTCAAAAAGAAAAAATAATATAGCACCTTCAACTGCACCACAGACTAAAACAGTTAAATGTGGTCTATTAAACATTAGGTCTCTCTCTTCTAAGTCCCTGTTAGTAAATGATATAATAATTGATCAACATATTGATTTATTCTGCCTTACAGAAACCTGGTTACAGCAGGATGAATATGTTAGTTTAAATGAGTCAACACCCCCGAGTCACACTAACTGTCAGAATGCTCGTAGCACGGGCCGAGGCGGAGGATTAGCAGCAATCTTCCATTCCAGCTTATTAATTAATCAAAAACCCAGACAGAGCTTTAATTCATTTGAAAGCTTGACTCTTAGTCTTGTCCATCCAAAGTGGAAGTCCCAAAAACCAGTTTTATTTGTTGTTATCTATCGTCCACCTGGTCGTTACTGTGAGTTTCTCTGTGAATTTTCAGACCTTTTGTCTGACTTAGTGCTTAGCTCAGATAAGGTGGCAGTAATTAAACCATTACTTAAAAAGCCATCACTTGACCCAGCTATCTTAGCTAATTATAGGCCAATCTCCAACCTTCCTTTTCTCTCAAACATTCTTGAAAGGGTAGTTGTAAAACAGCTAACTGATCATCTGCAGAGGAATGCTCTATTTGAAGAGTTTCAGTCAGGTTTTAGAATTCATCATAGTACAGAAACAGCATTAGTGAAGGTTACAAATGATCTTCTTATGGCCTCAGACAGTGGACTCATCTCTGTGCTTGTTCTGTTAGACCTCAGTGCTGCTTCTGATACTGTTGACCATAAAATTTTATTACAGAGATTAGAGCATGCCATAGGTATTAAAGGCACTGGTATGGAAATTGAAGACTTAACAGTATTCCCTGAAAACCCCCTTCTGTCTGATCATTTCTTAATAACATTTACATTTACTCTGATGGACTACCCAGCAGTGGGGAATAAGTTTCATTACAGTAGAAGTCTTTCAGAAAGCGCTGTAACTAGGTTTAAGGATATGATTCCTTCTTTATGTTCTCCAATGCCATATACCAACACTGGGCAGAGTAGCTACCTAAACTCTGTGAGTGAGATAGATTATCTCGTCAATAGTTTTATATCCTCATTGAGGACAATTTGGATGCTGTAGCTCCTCTGAAAAAGAGAGCTTTAAATCAGAAGTGCCTGACTCCGTGGTATAACTCACAAACTCGCAGCATAAAGCAGATAACCCGTAAGTTGGAGAGGAAATGGCGTCTCACTAATTTAGAAGATCTTCACTTAGCCTGGAAAAAGAGTTTGTTGCTCTATAAAAAAAGCCCTCCGTAAAGCTAGGACATCTTACTACTCATCACTAATTGAAGAAAATAAGAACAACCCCAGGTTTCTTTTCAGCACTGTAGCCAGGCTGACTAAGAGTCAGAGCTCTATTGAGCCGAGTATTCCTTTAACTTTAACTACCAATGACTTCATGACTTTCTTTGCTAATAAAATTTTAACTATTAGAGAAAAAATTACTCATAACCAATCTCCAACCTTCCTTTTCTCTCAAAAATTCTTGAAAGGGTAGTTGTAAAACAGCTAACTGATCATCTGCAGAGGAATGGTCTATTTGAAGAGTTTCAGTCATGGTTTAGAATTCATGAATAATCAGGTCCCATCTTATCTTAGGGACCTCATAGTACCATATCACCCCAATAGAGCGCTTCGTTCTCAGACTGCAGGCTTACTTGTAGTTCCTAGGGTTTGTAAGAGTAGAATGGGAGGCAGAGCCTTCAGCTTTCAGGCTCCTCTCCTGTGGAACCAGCTCCCAATTCGGATCAGGGAGACAGACACCCTCTCTACTTTTAAGATTAGGCTTAAAACTTTCCTTTTTGCTAAAGCTTATAGTTAGGGCTGGTTCATGACCCTGAACCATCCCTTAGTTATGCTGCTATAGACTTAGACTGCTGGGGGGTTCCCATGATGCACTGAGTGTTTCTTTCTCTTTTTGCTCTGTATGCACCACTCTGCATTTAATCATTAGTGATTGATCTCTGCTCCCCTCCACAGCATGTCTTTTTCCTGGTTCTCTCCCTCAGCCCCAACCAGTCCCAGCAGAAGACTGCCCCTCCCTGAGCCTGGTTCTGCTGGAGGTTTCTTCCTGTTAAAAGGGAGTTTTTCCTTCCCACTGTCGCCAAGTGCTTGCTCACAGGGGGTCCTTTTGACCGTTGGGGTTTTTCCGTAATTTTTGTATGGCTTTTGCTTTACAATATAAAGCGCCTTGGGGCAACTGTTTGTTGTGATTTGGCGCTATATAAATAAAATTGATTTGATTTTGATTTGATCTGATTCTCCGTTATGCCCATGATGCTAAGTACTCTCAAGGTCATAAAACTGGAAATCAGTTATGTTATATTGTCACTGTCTATAGGCCTCCTGGCCCATATTCTGATTTTTTAGATGAATTTGGCGCTTTCATCTCTAGTCTTTCAACTAGTCTAGACAACATTTTGATTATTGGTGACTTTAACATTCATATAAATAAGCTCTCTGATCCCCTTGGTAAATCATTTATGGAAATCATTGATGCACTAGGATTTCGGCAGTTCATTCATGGTTCAATGCATATCAGTGGTAATACTCTGGATTTGGTTCTTGCACGTGGCCTTGCTGTCACAAATATTGACATCCTGCCTCTTGCATCAGTGGTCTCTGACCCCTCGCTTATTAGGTTAACAATTACGCTGCCGTGTTTAGTGGAGCAGCAGCCTTGCCTATCATTGCAGCGACGAATTAAACCTTCAACTTTGACTGAACTCGAGTGAGACTACCAGAAATCTTAACTTCAAGCTTGATGAATTTTCAGTCTGTAGACAGTCTTGCGGATAGCCTGAATTTAGTGCTAAAAACCACGCTTGATAAGATTGCACCTCCTCTATTAAGGCCATGCCTTCCCAAGGCACAGACACCTTGATTCAAGTTATTTGCGTGACCTTAGGCAGAAGGCTAGAGGGTTAGAACGGAAATGGCGTAGTTCCAAACTAGAGGTGTTTCACCTTGCGTGGCGTGATGCTATTTTAGATTATATGCATGCTTTATTGGCTACGAAGCAGGCGTATTACTCTGAATTGATCAACAAAAACAAGCATAACACAAAGTTTTTGTTTGATACGGTGGCATTTCTTATTCATGGACAGCCACCTGTTGGCCGTTCTCCTTTTTCAGCACAGGACTTTATGGACTATTTCGAAAAGAAAATAGAAGATATTAGGTTGAGCACATCTCAGCATACTTTGGTCCAGTCATTGTATCCAGCTACTGAGCTGGGGACTACTACTGAGGTGCTACCTAGATTCACAGAATTTAACAGTATATCACAAGGTGTGCTGACGAAAGTCGTGATGTCTACTAAAAGCACAACTTGTTTATTTGATCCTACACCAACAAAATTGTTTAAGGATCTTTGGCCCATTCTTGGGCCGACTGTGCTGGAAATTGTTAACCTTTCTCTAAACTCTGGATCTGTTCCAAAACGTTTTAAATCTGCAGTGGTTAAACCACTACTTAAGAAATCTAATCTTGATCCTGGTGTATTGAAAAATTACAGGCCAATATCAAATCTATCATTCTGCTCTAAAATTCTGGAAAAGGTGGTTTCACAGCAGCTTGTGGACTATCTTACTGAGAATGACCTTTTTGAGCGACTCCAGTCTGCTTTTAGAAGACATCACTCCACAGAAACAGCACTTATTAAAGTAGTTAATGATCTTCTGCGAGCAATGGACTCGGATACTACTACAGCATTGATGTTGCTGGATCTCAGTGCTGCGTTTGACACGGTTGATCATCATATTCTACTTGATAGGCTAGAAAACTGTTTCGGGATTACTGGAACTGCTCTTGTGTGACTGACGTCTTATCTGTCTGGTTGTTCCCATTGTGTTTTGTGCAACGACACTACCTCTGACTTTAGCGGCATGAAGTTCAGGGTTCCGCAGGGATCCGTTCTGGGTCCCCTGCTTTTTTCCCTGTATATGGCACCTCTTGGGAACATTTTGTGGCGTTTTGGGGTTGCTTTTCATTGCTATGCTGATGACACTCAGTTGTATATGCTGATAGCTGCTGGAAATCCTGTCCACATAAAATCTTTACAGGACTGTCTCGCAGCAGTTGGATGTCTAGCAACTTTCTACTTTTGAACTCTGATAAGACTGAAATGATGGTTCTTGGTCCAGCAAGACATCTGCATCAATTTGATCAGCTGGCGCTTAGCCTAGGTTCATGTGTTATACATCATACTGACAAAGTGAGGAACCTTGGGGTAATTTTTGATCCTACGTTGTCCTTTGACCTCCACATTAGGGACATTATGAGGACTGCTTTCTTTCATCTAAGAAATATAGCAAAGATTCGTCCCATGCTGTCTATGGCTGATGCTGAGACTCTGATTCATGCGTTTGTTTCTTCTAGATTGGACTATTGTAATGCTTTGTTTTCTGGTTTACCACAGTCCAGCATTAGGGGTCTTCAACTGGTTCAAAATACTGCTGCCAGACTTCTGACACGAAGCAGAAGGTTTGATCATATTACGCCGGTTCTGGAATCCCTTCACTGGCTTCCGGTCTCCTTGAAATCAGATTTTAAGGATTTTTTATTACTATTGGCCTATAAAATTGTTCACGGACTGGCGCCCCCTTATCTGGCCGGCCTGGTTGAGTCCTATGTGCCGGCAAGGGCTCTGCGTTCACAGGGTGCAGGACTATTGTGTGTCCCGAGGGTGAAGAAAAGGTCAGCGGGTTACAGAGCTTTTTATCACCGCACCCCAGCTCTGTGGAATGATCTGCCTGCACTGATACGACAGTCGGACTCTGTGGAGACTTTTAAAGCCAGGTTGAAGACACATCTGTTCTCCCTGTTTTATCATTAATATTTTATATGATTGTGTGTCTTTTTTATTCATTTTATTTATTTTACTTCTTTTACCTTTTTATGGTTACATTTTTTTTATTGTGTCTTAATCTTATTTCACTTTATTCTGCTTTTAAATGTTTGTGAAGCACCTTGAGGCGATTACTTGTGATTTGGCGCTATATAAATTAATAAATTATTATATTATTATTATTTATTTTCACAATCTATTTATATGAATTAAAAAAAAAACTACTAAGGCTGCAGGTTATTAATCCTAAACTACTGTTTAACCCATAAATACACATGAATTTAACTAGAGTCCTTGATTATTAAACCAGTTGTACCACTTATTAAATTGTGGGTATTGTTTATTAATTTGATGGTACATTTTAAAAAACCAAAACAAACTAAGGCCACAGGTTATTAATCCAAAGGTTCATCAAACTGAGGCCAAGGTTTACAAATTCATACAAATGATTTCATAATCATGTAAACCTTTTTGCTTTCATATGACCCTTAACTGGAGGTGTAAGTATTTTATATTTAAAGTACAAGGATTCACTATCTGCAAACAACAACAGATATAAGGCAATGCTAAAATGCCCTCGGCCCTGTGAGCATTGTCTTCTTTATTCCTATTCTTTATTTTGCACACACACACATACATATATACATATATACACATATATATATATGTGTATATATGTGTATATATATATATATATATATATATATATGTGTATATATATATATATATATATATATATATATATGTGTATATGTATGTATGTATGTGTGTATATGTATGTATGTATGTGTGTGTGTGTTTATGTATGTATAGATTAATAACTGAGCAAGAGGTCTGTACGGGGAACAATACGGAGCGAGCGTCACCTCCATCAAGAACTTGCTAACAGATGGTCCAGTTGTTGGCTGGTAAACTTCCAATCTGTGTGGTTTTTTTCAGATGCTGTTTAAATATTTATGAAGTACGTTCATGTCCAACTTGGTTTTTCTCATCATGTTTTTAGCTTCCTGGTTTGTAATGAAAATCTGCGTTGTGGACTGATTGTCATGGTAACCAGTCCGATAAGGGAAAATAGCCGACCAGTAATCAGCCAATCAGAGTGCGCGTAGCATCGCAGCCATATAATATAAATATATATATATTAGGGTGGTCCTCCACATTTATGCCAAAAAAGGTGCTTCCTGACAAAATTGCTCATCTTGAGAAAATGTTTTGTGCAAAATTTAATTTTGATGTGACTATTCTAACTCACCGCTGCACGCGGGGTGGAAATCACAATGTTTCAGTATATCAGCGCAAACCAGCAAAGTGTAGCTGTTGACAAATGAAATACAAACTGAAACAGTCTTTTGTCCTTTAACTGACCACACAGGATATAAAAAAAGTCTGACATGTGTCCACCTATTTGGTGAAAACAAACAGTGATGGTGAGTGATGTTTGGTTCTGATTTTCTTCGCCCCTGGAACTGACATCAATGCCACTCAACAACTGGCAGCAGGTGGCGCTTGGTTAGGATCTGATTGTAATCCTGGATAAGTGCAGCTGCTCACTCAGCAAAATCACTGACAGCAGCAATGTGATCCAGGACCTGCTGTCAGGACTGGAATGACGGGTCATCCTCCCACTCTGAGGGTCCCTGATCAGGACATCCACGGTGACGCTGAAATGCCTCAAAAATGCCACCTGAGGCAGAAGGAACAAATTCTACCGCAAATGAACTAATACACACTTGCATGCAACAAAAAACAGGAGCCGGGTGGCAGTGGTTCATATTTTATATATATTTATTGTCTTACGTACAATTTGTATATGTTCAATAAAGCCACTATATCAATCAAGCAATCAATCACAAACAATATTTATGTTTTATCATCATCTGCAGGAGGCCGTGTGTCTGCGTGTACATGAGCTTTTGACAAGAGCAGAAGTTAGCTTTGAGTTAGTGGACGTTAGCGTGCACACTGAAACAGAATGTGACCTTTTGACCTCTTAAAATAGGTCAAGGTTAATCATCTTTGAACTCATCCAAGGTCTGTGTCCCAAAAATGTTCCCTGTGAACCTGAAGACTGTGGCAGTAACAGGACTGGACCTATGCTGAACACAAACAGACAGACAGACAGACGTATGCAAAGCCTTTGCAATACCTAGTGGCCATATTTGATGGCCTCGGATAAAGATACACAAAGCACATTTACATATTAACACACGATGAACGATCTGTGTTCTTATAAACAAATATAAAACCTTTTTTTCCTCTTAATTCTTCCCGTATGTGTGTGTTTATGTTTGTAGGAAGGGTCAAGGCCGTCCTGACTGGGCCCTGTTCGGTAGGCTGACAGAACACAACGAGACTGTCTTGTTCAAAGAGAAGTTCTTGGACTGGACCGACTTAAAGACCCCGTCACCAAAAGACAACGGCGAGTTCATACCTGAGCAGAAGGTGCATGTCTGATTCTTGTGTTATTAAAGATGGGAAGGGAAACAAGCATTCTTCTGTTTCTCATCCCTTAATTAGTCTGTAGTCTACACTCTCTGAGTGGTGGGTTGTGGAATTTTACACCGAGGTCTTCAGAATTATCCTCCCACACTGTCACAAACAGACAGCATATATCCCAAATCACTGCTGGCACCAGATGATATCAGAGCAGCGTGCTGGACATTGTGTGTGTGAGACACACACACACACACACACACAAACACACACTGACTAGCCAGACCACAAACATCATTCACACCAGCAGCAATAATCCAAAGCAAACAAAAATACCTAAAAATCAACTAAACCTACCAAAGCTGCTCATCATTTTAAGAAAACGTCCACCTGTCTGCCTCTCTGTCTGTTTGCCTGTCTGCCTGTCTGTCTGTCTGTCTGCCTCTCTGTCTGCCTCTCTGTCTGTTTGCCTGTCTGTCTGTCTGCCTGTCTGTCTGCCTCTCTGTCTGTTTGTCTGTCTGCCTCTCTGTCTGCCTGCCTGTCTGTCTGTTTGTCTGTCTGTCTGTCTGTCTGCCTCTCTGTCTGTCTGCCTGTCTGTCTGCTTGTCTGTCTGTCTCTCTGTCTGCCTGCCTGTCTGTCTGTTTGTCTGTCTGTCTGTCTGCCTGTCTGCCTCTCTGTCTGTCTGCCTGTCTGTCTGCCTGCCTGTCTGTCTGTCTCTCTGTCTGCCTGTCTGCCTCTCTGTCTGTCTGCCTGTCTGTTTGTCTCTCTGTCTGTTTGTCTGTCTGCCTGTCTGCCTCTCTGTCTGTCTGCCTGTCTGTCTGTCTGTCTCTCTGTCTGCCTGCCTGCCTGCCTGTCTGTCTGTCTCTGTCTGCCTGCCTGCCTGCCTGTCTGTCTGTCTGTCTGCCTGTCTGTCTGTCTCTGTCTGTTTGTCTGTCTGTCTCTGTCTGTTTGTCTGTCTGCCTGTCTGTCTGTCTGTCTGCCTGTCTGTCTGTCTGTCTGCCTGTCTGTCTGTCTGCCTCTGTCTGCCTGTCTGCCTGTCTGTCTGCCTGTCTCTCTGTCTGTTTGTCTGCCTGTCTGTCTGTCTGCCTGTCTGTCTGCCTGTCTCTCTGTCTGTTTGTCTGCCTGCCTGTCTGCCTGCCTGTCTGTCTGTCTGCCTGTCTGTCTGCCTGTCTGTCTGCCTGCCTGTCTGTCTGTCTGCCTGCCTGTCTGCCTGTCTGCCTGTCTGTCTGTCTGTCTGCCTGTCTGTCTGCCTCTGCCTGCCTGTCTGCCTGTCTGTCTGCCTCTGCCTGCCTGTCTGTCTGCCTCTGCCTGTCTGCCTGCCTGTCTGTCTGTCTGTCTGCCTCTGCCTGTCTGTCTGCCTGTCTGCCTGCCTGCCTGCCTGTCTGCCTCTGCCTGTCTGTCTGTCTGCCTGTCTGCCTCTGCCTGTCTGTCTGCCTCTGCCTGTCTGTCTGCCTCTGTCTGCCTGTCTGCCTGCCTCTCTGTCTGCCTGTCTGTCTGCCTGTCTGTCTGCCTCTCTGCCTGCCTCTCTGCCTGCCTCTCTGTCTGCCTGTCTCTCTGTCTGTCTGCCTGTCTCTCTGTCTGCCTGCCTCTCTGTCTGCCTGTCTCTCTGTCTGCCTGTCTCTCTGTCTGCCTGTCTGTCTGCCCGCCTGTTTGCCTGTCTGTCTGCCTGTCTGTCTGCCTGTCTGTCTGTCTGTCTGCCTGTATGTCTGTCTGCCTGTCTGTCTGTCTCTCTGTCTGTCTGCCTGTCTGTCTGTCTGCCTGTCTGTCTGTTTGTCTGCCTGTATGTCTGCCTGTCTGTCTGTCTCTCTGTCTGCTGGTTGTCCTTGTATGTCTGCCTGTCTGTCTGTCTCTCTGTCTGTCTGTTTGTCTGCCTGTATGTCTGCCTGTCTGTCTGTCTCTCTGTCTGTCTCTCTGTCTGTCTGTTTGTCTGCCTGTATGTCTGCCTGTCTGTCTGTCTCTCTGTCTGTCTGTCTGTTTGTCTGCCTGTATGTCTGCCTGTCTGTCTGTCTCTCTGTCTGTCTGTCTGTTTGTCTGCCTGTCTGTCTGTCCGTCTGTCTGTCTGCCTGTCTGCCTGTTTGTCTGTCTGCCTGTCTGTCTGTTTGTCTGCCTGTCTCTGTCTGCCTGTTTGTCTGCCTGTTTGTCTGTCTGTCTCTGTCTGCCTGTTTGTCTGTCTGTCTGTCTGTCTGTCTGTCTGTCTGTCTGTCTGTCTGCCTGTTTGTCTGCCTGTCTGTCTGTCTGTCTGCCTGTCTCTGCCTGTCTCTCTGTCTGTCTGTCTGCCTGCCTGTCTGCCTGCCTGTCTGTCTGTCTCTCTGCCTGCCTGTCTGTCTGTCTCTCTGTCTGTCTCTCTGCCTGCCTGTCTCTGCCTGTCTCTCTGCCTGTCTGTCTCTCTGCCTGCCTGCCTGTCTGTCTCTCTGCCTGTCTCTCTGCCTGCCTGTCTCTGCCTGTCTCTCTGCCTGTCTCTCTGCCTGCCTGCCTGCCTGTCTGTCTCCCTGCCTGTCTGTCTCTCTGCCTGCCTGCCTGCCTGTCTCTCTGCCTGTCTGCCTGCCTGCCTGTCTGTCTCCCTGCCTGTCTGCCTGTCTCTCTGTCTGTCTGCCTGTCTGTCTGTCTGCCTGTCTGCCTGTTTGTCTGCCTGCCTGTCTGCCTGCCTGCCTGCCTGCCTGCCTGTCTGCCTGCCTGTCTCTCTGTCTGTCTGTCTGTCTGCCTGCCTGTCTGCCTGTCTGTCTGCCTCTGCCTGCCTGTCTGCCTGTCTGTCTGCCTCTGCCTGCCTGTCTGCCTCTGCCTGCCTGTCTGTCTGCCTCTGCCTGTCTGCCTGTCTGCCTGTCTGTCTGCCTGCCTGTCTGCCTGTCTGCCTGTCTGCCTCTGCCTGTCTGTCTGCCTCTGTCTGCCTGTCTGTCTGTCTCTCTGCCTGCCTCTCTGTCTGCCTGTCTGTCTGCCTGTCTGTCTGTCTCTCTGCCTGCCTCTCTGTCTGCCTGTCTCTCTGTCTGTCTGCCTGTCTCTCTGCCTGTCTCTCTGTCTCTCTGTCTGTCTGTCTGTCTGTCTGCCTGTCTCTCTGCCTGTCTGTCTGCCTCTCTGTCTGCCTCTCTGTCTGCCTCTCTGTCTGCCTGTCTGTCTGCCTGTCTGTCTGTCTCTCTGCCTGTCTGTCTGCCTGCCTGTCTGCCTGTCTGCCTGCCTGTCTGCCTGTATGTCTGCCTGTCTGTCTGTCTCTCTGTCTGCCTGTCTCTCTGTCTGTCTGTTTGTCTGCCTGTATGTCTGCCTGTCTGTCTGCCTGTCTGTCTGCCTGTCTGTCTGTCTCTCTGTCTGCCTGTCTCTCTGTCTGTCTGTTTGTCTGCCTGTATGTCTGCCTGTCTGTCTCTCTGTCTGTCTGTTTGTCTACCTGTATGTCTGCCTGTATGTCTGTCTGCCTGTCTGTCTGTCTCTCTGTCTGTCTGTTTGTCTACCTGTATGTCTGCCTGTCTGTCTGTCTCTCTGTCTGCCTGTCTGCCTCTCTGTCTCTCTGTCTGTCTGTTTGTCTACCTGTATGTCTGCCTGTCTGTCTGTCTCTCTGTCTGCCTGTCTGCCTCTCTGTCTCTCTGCCTGTCTGTTTGTCTCTCTGTCTGTTTGTCTGTCTGCCTGCCTGCCTGTCTGTCTGCCTGTCTGTCTGTCTCTCTGTCTGTCTGCCTGCCTGCCTGCCTGCCTGTCTGTCTGCCTGTCTGTCTGTCTCTCTGTCTGTCTGTTTGTCTGCCTGTATGTCTGCCTGTCTGTCTGTCTCTCTGTCTGTCTCTCTGTCTGTCTCTCTGTCTGTCTCTCTGTCTGCCTGTCTGTCTGTTTGTCTGCCTGTCTGTCTGTCTGTCTGTCTGTCCGTCTGCCTGTCTGCCTGTTTGTCTGTCTGTCTGTTTGTCTGCCTGTCTCTGTCTGCCTGTTTGTCTGTCTGTCTGTCTGTCTCTGTCTGCCTGTTTGTCTGCCTGTTTGTCTGTCTGTCTGTCTGCCTGTTTGTCTGCCTGTTTGTCTGTCTGTCTGTTTGTCTGTCTCTGTCTGCCTGTTTGTCTGCCTGTTTGTCTGTCTGTCTGTTTGTCTGTCTCTGTCTGCCTGTTTGTCTGCCTGTTTGTCTGTCTGTCTGTTTGTCTGCCTGTCTGTCTGTCTGTCTGTCTGCCTGTCTCTGCCTGTCTCTCTGTCTGCCTGCCTGTCTGCCTGCCTGTCTGTCTGTCTCTCTGTCTGTCTGTCTGTCTGCCTGTCTCTGCCTGTCTCTCTGCCTGCCTGTCTCTGCCTGTCTCTCTGCCTGTCTGCCTGTCTGTCTCCCTGCCTGTCTGTCTCTCTGCCTGCCTGCCTGTCTGTCTCTCTGCCTGTCTCTCTGCCTGCCTGTCTCTGCCTGTCTCTCTGCCTGTCTCTCTGCCTGCCTGCCTGCCTGTCTGTCTCCCTGCCTGTCTGTCTCTCTGCCTGCCTGCCTGCCTGTCTCTCTGCCTGCCTGCCTGCCTGCCTGTCTGTCTCCCTGCCTGTCTGCCTGTCTCTCTGTCTGTCTGCCTGTCTGTCTGTCTGCCTGTCTGCCTGTTTGTCTGCCTGCCTGTCTGTCTGCCTGCCTGCCTGCCTGCCTGTCTGCCTGCCTGTCTCTCTGTCTGTCTGTCTGTCTGCCTGCCTGTCTGCCTGTCTGTCTGCCTGCCTGCCTGTCTGTCTGCCTCTGCCTGCCTGTCTGCCTCTGCCTGCCTGTCTGTCTGCCTCTGCCTGCCTGTCTGTCTGCCTCTGCCTGTCTGCCTGTCTGTCTGCCTGCCTGTCTGCCTGTCTGCCTGTCTGCCTCTGCCTGTCTGTCTGCCTCTGTCTGCCTGTCTGTCTGTCTCTCTGCCTGCCTCTCTGTCTGCCTGTCTGTCTGCCTGTCTGTCTGTCTCTGTCTGCCTGTTTGTCTGCCTGTTTGTCTGTCTGCCTGTTTGTCTGTCTGTCTGTCTGTCTGTCTCTGTCTGCCTGTTTGTCTGCCTGTTTGTCTGTCTGTCTGTTTGTCTGTCTCTGTCTGCCTGTTTGTCTGCCTGTTTGTCTGTCTGCCTGTTTGTCTGCCTGTTTGTCTGCCTGTCTGTCTGTCTGTCTGTCTGCCTGTCTCTGCCTGTCTCTCTGTCTGCCTGCCTGCCTGCCTCTGCCTGTCTCTCTGTCTGCCTGCCTGCCTGCCTGTCTGTCTGTCTCTCTGTCTGTCTGTCTGCCTGTCTGTCTGTCTGCCTGTCTCTGCCTGTCTCTCTGCCTGCCTGTCTCTGCCTGCCTGCCTGCCTGTCTGTCTCCCTGCCTGTCTGTCTCTCTGCCTGCCTGCCTGCCTGTCTGTCTCCCTGCCTGTCTCTGCCTGTCTCTCTGCCTGCCTGCCTGCCTGCCTGCCTGCCTGCCTGCCTGCCTGTCTGTCTCTCTGCCTGCCTGCCTGTCTCTCTGCCTGCCTGTCTCTGCCTGCCTGCCTGCCTGTCTGTCTCCCTGCCTGTCTGTCTCTCTGCCTGCCTGCCTGCCTGTCTGTCTCTCTGCCTGTCTCTGCCTGTCTCTCTGCCTGCCTGCCTGCCTGCCTGTCTGTCTGTCTCCCTGCCTGTCTGTCTCTCTGCCTGTCTCTGCCTGTCTCTCTGCCTGCCTGCCTGCCTGCCTGTCTGTCTGTCTCCCTGCCTGCCTGTCTGTCTGTCTCCCTGCCTGTCTGTCTCTCTGCCTGCCTGCCTGTCTCTCTGCCTGTCTGTCTGCCTGTCTGTCTCTCTGCCTGCCTGCCTGTCTGTCTGTCTCCCTGCCTGTCTGTCTCTCTGCCTGCCTGCCTGTCTCTCTGCCTGTCTCTCTGCCTGCCTGCCTGCCTGCCTGTCTGTCTGTCTCCCTGCCTGTCTGTCTCTCTGCCTGCCTGTCTGTCTCTCTGCCTGTCTCTGCCTGTCTCTCTGCCTGCCTGCCTGCCTGCCTGTCTGTCTGTCTCCCTGCCTGTCTGTCTCTCTGCCTGCCTGCCTGCCTGCCTGTCTGTCTGTCTCCCTGCCTGTCTGTCTCTCTGCCTGCCTGTCTGTCTCCCTGCCTGTCTCTGTCTGTCTCTCTGCCTGCCTGCCTGCCTGCCTGTCTGTCTGTCTCCCTGCCTGTCTGTCTCTCTGCCTGCCTGCCTGTCTCTCTGCCTGTCTGTCTGTCTCTCTGCCTGCCTGTCTTCATAAACACTTCAATAACTCAGCTGCCCAGTAAACCCACCAACAAATCTTCTTCTTCTCCTTCACCCAGAGGTGTCAAATCCACCTTCAGAAAGTTAAAAACCCTTCCATGTGTTCACAGGTAGAAACCTGTGCACCTAAAACAGGTGATCTCAATAATCAGCTCAATCCACCTGCCTGAAGAGCTGAACTAATTACAATCAGCTGGTTTATTGGGAAGATGGAACAAATATGTGGCTGGACTTTTACTTTCTGAAGCTGGATTTGACACCTTCAGACATTGTCCATTAAAAAAAACCTGAATAAAAACTTGCTAAACACAAAACAAAACAAACACAAAGGCTACAGTCTAAAACGTAAAAGAAGAGTTTAAATGAATGAGAACATAAAGGTGACTGCACACTTAAGAGGCCGTAATCATCTGATGTTTGAAATGTGGCCGACAAATGCAGCTTCATTTCACCCAAAATCTAAGGATGCTCCAGGTGAATCCTCCAAACCTTCAGGAGTCATTAGGCAATATTTTTTTACATTTTTTGGTAAAAAAAAAAAAAAACAACAACAAAAATCAAGACACTTTTGGGCTTCACATGTACACTTAAGTGTTAAGAAGTGTTCAGAGTTTTTTTTTTTTATTTTCATGTGCACAAACAGGCAGTTATACCACACAGTGAAATTCTTAAGAAATTCACATCAGATGATTCAAAAAACACACAATAAAATGCAATACAAATACAATATAAAATATAAACTTGTGAATAGGTAACGTTATACTGTAGGTCCTGAAAAATGATCACCAAACTATGCTAGCTTACTGTGTGCAGCTGTTGAGGTGAAAATGTTATGATGCAATAAGAAAATGTTCCATGGGTGAGACATTCTCCTTTCAGAACCGTTTGTTCCGCCCTCCTCTGTCGGTGACAGCCTGAAGAGTTTCGCGGGACGTAGCCACTGATAATGTAGCAGCCTGCTAGCTAGAAACTGCCTGGATGACTATGAAGACAATCAACAGAATATTCCCCATTTGTTTTAACAGCAGAGGGAATCACCTCACAGAATATTTTCCTTTTTTACCTGGAGACAGCAGCGGGAAATCTGATTGGATAAAATAAAGCTGTTATCCATATGAGCTAATCCAGAAGCAGCACAACACTGGAAGAGCAGGAATGTAATCATTACTATAAATAAATGTCAATGAGTAATCAACAAATAAATGACTAGAACACTTTTTCTAAAATGCAATAAATTTTACATACGTAAATTTTACGTAAATTTCTCTTTCTCTCTCTCTCTTACCGACCAGAGAATCAGCTGTTTGGTGCTGGCACATATGCAGAAAAGCCATCAGTTGTTTATGAGTGCACACGCTCAGCTGAGTGCACATGTGTTCCAACCTCATGCGCGCGCGGTGCTTTGATCAGCTGTTATCTCGGCCAGACTGAAAGGTACAGGAGGGGGGCAGGAGGCCATGAGATTGCTTGAAGTCTGTACACAGTGCCGTATGCCTCCAATTTCACATGGATGCGGTCATGGTGCCAAATACATTGCTGTATTATGTTACTGATCCATATGTAATGATTACTGACACATATCTGTCAAAGGAGGGAATAAAAGTATTAAGATGATTGAGTGTTTACTCACCTGCACCCCTCCTGCCCGGCTGCATGCTGGCTGGCGTGCACCAGCGTGATGGTGTGATGGCATGATGGCTTAGTGTTACAGCTGTCATGTGTGTTACTGTGTTATGATCACTGGGTTGGATATGATGTGCATTTCAGCTGTGACAGCCTGTTCAGCCATGCACGGTGCAGCGTGGGACTGAGACGCACTGACTCACTGTTCAGCTCATCTGACTGGGCTGTTACAGATACATGGTCATGCCCTGTCATGGGTTACATAATGTATGTGAATTATGACCATCGTAGCTGTACCACGTGCAGCCGCACGGCGCCCTGCACCACGGTGAGCCTTTGACTTGCCGTGGTGCAGCGCAGCTCTGAGATGCACTGACTCGCTGCACAGCTCACCTGACCAGGCTGTTACAGATACTTAGTCATGCCCTGTCATGGGTTACATAACCTATGTGAATTATGACAACAAACATAGCTGTAGCATCATGTTAGGCATCCTGTTGCACAGTGAGTCACAGGCTCTGCGCAGTGTGCCCTTACGCCCATAATGTGCATGATATCACAGATCCATTGTCAGTCCACCTCATGTGTCAGAGGATGTATCGGTAATATCATGTTTTCATGGCTGTTAGACCCCTTCCAGATGGCCGCACTGCACGTCAGCACGTCATGGACAGCTGTAAGAATGCTATACGAGGCGATCGAGTCCAGCTTGAATTTACACGCCTGTCATTTGAATCCTCATTCGTACAGCATTCGGGCTCATTCGTGCTCTAGTGTGACGGGGGTATAAGATTGAAGCAGCATTTATTAGAGTGCACAACTGTGACAAGCCACAAACACCAATTTTGAGGGATATCAAATTAATTTTCAATAGGTTTTTAATTTTATAACAAAACGCAACACTTTTGGTTTTGCTCCCATTTTGTATGAGATGAACTCAAAGATCTAAAACTTTTTCCACATACACAATATCACCATTTCCCTCAAATATTGTTCACAAACCAGTCTAAATCTGTGATAGTGAGCACTTCTCCTTTGCTGAGATAATCCATCCCACCTCACAGGTGTGCCATATCAAGATGCTGATTAGACACCATGATTAGTGCACAGGTGTGCCTTAGACTGCCCACAATAAAAGGCCACTCTGAAAGGTGCAGTTTTGTTTTATTGGGGGGGGATACCAGTCAGTATCTGGTGTGACCACCATTTGCCTCATGCAGTGCAACACATCTCCTTCACATAGAGTTGATCAGGTTGTCAATTGTGGCCTGTGGAATGTTGGTCCACTCCTCTTCAATGGCTGTGCGAAGTTGCTGGATATTGGCAGGAACTGGTACACGCTGTCGTATACGCCGGTCCAGAGCATCCCAAACATGCTCAATGGGTGACATGTCCGGTGAGTATGCCGGCCATGCAAGAACTGGGACATTTTCAGCTTCCAAGAATTGTGTACAGATCCTTGCAACATGGGGCCGTGCATTATCCTGCTGCAACATGAGGTGATGTTCTTGGATGTATGACACAACAATGGGCCTCAGGAGCTCATCACGGTATCTCTGTGCATTCAAAATGCCATCAATAAAATGCACCTGTGTTCTTCGTCCATAACAGACGCCTGCCCATACCATAACCCCACCGCCACCATGGGCCACTCGATCCACAACATTGACATCAGAAAAACGCTCACCCACACGACGCCACACACGCTGTCTGCCATCTGCCCTGAACAGTGTGAACCGGGATTCATCCATGAAGAGAACACCTCTCCAACGTGCCAAACGCCAGCGAATGTGAGCATTTGCCCACTCAAGTCGGTTACGACGATGAACTGGAGTCAGGTGGAGACCCCGATGAGGACGACGAGCATGCAGATGAGCTTCCCTGAGACGGTTTCTGACAGTTTGTGCAGAAATTCTTTGGTTATGCAAACCGATTGTTTCAGCAGCTGTCCGAGTGGCTGGTCTCAGACGATCTTGGAGGTGAACATGCTGGATGTGGAGGTCCTGGGCTGGTGTGGTTACACGTGGTCTGTGGTTGTGAGGCTGGTTGGATGTACTGCCAAATTCTCTGAAACGCCTTTGGAGACGGCTTATGGTAGAGAAATGAACATTCAATACACGAGCAACAGCTCTGGTTGACATTCCTGCTGTCAGCATGCCAATTGCGCGCTCCCTCAAATCTTGCGACATCTGTGGCATTGTGCTGTGTGATAAAACTGCACCTTTCAGAGTGGCCTTTTATTGTGGGCAGTCTAAGGCACACCTGTGCACTAATCATGGTGTCTAATCAGCATCTTGATATGGCACACCTGTGAGGTGGGATGGATTATCTCAGCAAAGGAGAAGTGCTCACTATCACAGATTTAGACTGGTTTGTGAACAATATTTGAGGGAAATGGTGATATTGTGTATGTGGAAAAAGTTTTAGATCTTTGAGTTCATCTCATACAAAATGGGAGCAAAACCAAAAGTGTTACGTTTATATTTTTGTTGAGTGTAGATTCACAAAACGTGGTACATACATTCATCAGAGCAATCCTGCAAAATACAGAGAAACTGGAGCAGCACACATTCACTAAAGTTGTTTTCACCCAACATTCTCTCCATTTTTTTAAATAAAAAAATTGTTATGGAAATAAAATGAAATATTGTCTCAATGTGTCCTAATTTCACATAGATCATAATAAAGTACGATCCGACCTCTCTCTTTCTTTTTGCACTCTTATTTTCATTTTCACTAGGCTCCGGGACGAGACTACCATCCTTATGATGCCGCCTTGATGCTGCCTGTTCTCCAGACACCCATTTCTACCATCTTGGATGGTGTAAATGTGGGCCGAGGCTACGGTCCAGTGGACAGCGAGGACCATATGAGGACTCTGGAGATCAGCACAGTTTCAGTGCATGTCTGGCACATTTTGGAATTTGATTACAGCCGCCTGCCACATCAAAGCATTGGGCAATTCCACGAGGGAGATGCCTATGTGGTCAAATGGAAGTACATGGTCAGCACCTCAGGTAAGTCACCGGAGATGACATCCCTGGTTGGTAGACAAGACTAGAACAGAGTACTTTATTGTCCTGCCATAGTAGGAAAATTGTTTTTGGACTCACCCTGGAAAAAAGCAGTTCCAACAAAGATCCAATTCAGTTTAATTTATTTTATTTATGTAGCACCAAATCACAACAAAGTTACCTCAAGGTGCTTCACACAAGTGAGGTCTAACCTTATCAACGCCCACAGCAAGAACACAGGTAACACAGGTGGTAAGAAAAAACTCCCTCTGATGACAATCAGGAAGAAACCTCAAGCAGACCAGACTCAGAGGGACGACCCACTGCTTAGACCATTCTAACAGTTACAAGGATTTTACCAAGTTTTACAAAGCTGAAGAAACAAGAAACAGAATAGCATTAAAAACAAAGTGCATTACTGAGGTGAGCACACAGTCATTGGTGCCACAGGCAGGGAGTCGTGAGATCAATCCAGCGCCTTGGGGTGCAGGGCCAGCCTCTATTAAAGATCTCCACAGTGCCTTGGACAGAGAAAAAAGAGCAGAATCAGAAATAACTGCACCTAAGGTCAGAGTCCACCAGCAGTAAATCAACAGGGAACAGGTGACCGCCAGCCAATAGAACTTAGCTTCACTAACAGACGCAGAATTTAGATAAAGGGAGGCTGAGACCTGTTCCATTGCTAATAAGATGAGTTAAAGGAATGGGAAGCATAGTTCCATATTATGCCAGTATGCTAACCCTCCCTCTCATTAGCTAATGAGAGGGACAATAGATGCATCTTAAGTCTGGACTTGAAAGTCTCCACAGAATCTGACTGTTTTATTGATGCAGGGAGATCATTCCACAGAACAGGGACACAATAAGAGAAACCTCTGTGATCCACAGACTTCTTATTCACCCTAGGGACACAAAGTAGTCCTGCACCCTGAGAACGCAGAGCCTGGGCCGGTACATAGGGTTTAATTAGGTCAGCTAGATAGGGAGGTGCCAGTCCGTGAACAGTTTTATAGGCTAGTAGCAGAACCTTAAAATCTGATCTCACTGGGACAGGAAGCCAGTGAAGAGATGCCAAAATGGGTGTAATGTGGTCAAACTTTCTGCTTTCTGTCAAAAGTCTGGCAGCAGCATTTTGAACCAATTAAAGACCCCTAATGCTGGACTGCAGTAAACCAGAAAATAGAACATTGCAGTAGTCCAATGTAGAAGAGACAAACACGTGAATCAGGGTCTCAGCATGAACCATAGACAGGATGGGACGAATCTTCACTATATTTCAGAGGTGGAAGAAAGCAGTCCTCGTAATATCTCTAATGTGGAGGTCAAAGGACAACGTAGGATCAAAAATTACCCAAGGTTCCGCACTTTGTCAGTGTGATGTATGACACACAAGCCTAGGCTAAGCGTTAGCTGGTTAAATTGATGCTGATATCTCACTGGACCAAGAACCATAATTTTGGTTTTGTACAAGTTTAAAATTAAGAAATTCCTAGACATCCATCTTTTCACTGATGCAAGGCAATCTTTTAAGGATTTTTATGTGGATGAGATTACAAGCAGTTATTGGCATGTATAACTGAGTATCATCAGCATAGCAATGAAAGGTAATCCCAAAATGCTGCAGTATGTGCCCAAGGGGTGCTATATAAAGGGAGAAAAGCAGGGGGCCTATGATGGACCCCTGTGGAACCCCGGATTGCATGTATAACTGAGTATCATCAGCATAGCAATGAAAGGTAATCTCCAAATGCTGCAACATGTGCCCAAGCGGTGCTATATAAAGGGAGAAAAGCAGGGGGCCTGAGAAGGACCCCTGTGAAACCCTGGATTACATGTTACTAAGTTTAGAGTTAGTGTCATTGTACAGAACACAGTGAGAACGACTGGTCAACCATGCAAGGGCACTCCCAGTGATCCTAAAATGAATATGTTGATCCACGGTATCAAACGTAGCATTGAGATCTAACAGCACCAGAACCGTAGTGGTGTCTGAATCCATTGTAAGCAGAAGATCATTCACCACTTTAGTGAGAGCCGTCTCTGTGGAATGATATTTTCTAAAAGCAGACTGCAGTGGCTCAAAGAGATTATTCTCAGTAAGATAGTCTACGAGCTGCCGTAAAACCACTTTTTCCAGAATGTTAGAGAAAAATGATAGATTTGATATCAGCCTATAACATTATGTTGGTTAAGCTTTCTTATTTATTTATTTTAGGATTTTATTCTTATTTCTTATTGATGCAGACATATGTTTACATACACCCTGACTGCAAACTCAGTTTTCTCCAACTGAACAAATGCTGTTTTGTCAAACAATATGCATTAAGTCATTGAGAAGCTTCTCTTCAGTTTCACATGAAGTCAATAAAAATTAAACTACATTTCACGGGGTCATCAGTCTACATGCGAACTTTAGCACTGGTGCAGATGTTGGAGAACCAACGTGTAGAAGAGGGGTTTGATTCCAGTTGTGTATCCAGTACCTGTCTATGTCCTTGGACAAGACACTTCATGTGGATTGTCCCAGTCTACCCGGCTGTAAATGAATACGTCTTTTCTGGGGAAGTAACCCGCGATGGACTGGCATCCAAATGACAAGGAGCTGTAGAGTCTCCTGCTCTTGATTCCAGGGAATCCAGGATAAGCATCATGAGTAGTTATTCAGAGCCTCTGTAAGACTTATTCTGTCTGTTCACTGGTTCACATGGCAGATTCCAGAAGATTCCAGGAATTGATTGATTTACTTCTTGAATCTTCTGAATGACTAATTGGCATAATTCAACTCAAATCAACTTAATTATAGAGCACTTTCGAACAGCCAAAACTGAAAACAAAGTGCTGCACATGAGGGTCATAAAAAACAACAATAAAAACAGCAATAAACAAGA
Organism: Thalassophryne amazonica; assembly: GCF_902500255.1. Lineage (NCBI taxonomy): Eukaryota > Metazoa > Chordata > Actinopteri > Batrachoidiformes > Batrachoididae > Thalassophryne > Thalassophryne amazonica. Next base: position 1,144,498 of record NC_047114.1, on the reverse strand, counting down.
AAACAACTAAAACAGAGCGACGTCTCATATTGTGATAAAAGTGGGTTTTAAGATTGGTTTTAAAAACAGACAGTGAGGAGGCCTAATGTGCAAGAAGATCATTCCAAACTTTTGGAGCTGCAACAAAAAATGCTCGATCCCCTCTGAGCATTCGCTTCGACCTCAAGGAGGTAATTAGGGGTTAACTGGGAAATGTGATTTAAAATTTGTGTGTACATCTGAACCCTCAACCTTACAGACTTAGTGGATGGAAGACAACATTAACACCCAAGAATGAATGGACTTTTGTTCTAAAGCTCCACCAGAACCTCAGGATCACACCGAAGGAACTGATGGAGTTGGGGGCATCAGATAAAAATGTGTCATCATGCACCTTTTAGACAGAGCTCCATCAGAAGAAGCTATCAAACCAAAATCTATGTAAAGCCAGAAAACAGTTTACAGTTTATCACCAGCACCAAAAGTAAAGCCCCTTTTGTAACATCAGGTCAAGATTAAACATTAAACACACACATGATGATGTTTCTCATAATCAGTGTTACAATATGAAGCATAGTGTTGGAGGTTTTTTTCTGTCTGTGTGTCCAGTCGGTCGACGGCAGAACCCCGAGGTCAGGAGTAGTGGCCCTGGGAAGGAGAACTGCTGCTACTTCTTCTGGCAGGGCCGATATTCCACCGTCAGTGAGAAAGGAACATCTGCGCTGATGACGGTGGAGCTGGACGAGAGAGGAGCACAGGTACAGGAGGAGCCTTCACCCAACAACCACCATCCTAACAAACACTACGGTCACAGCGCCACGGAGCGCCACAGAGTGTCACAGAGTGCCACGGAGCGTCACAGAGCACCACAGAGCGCCACAGAGCACCACAGAGCGTCACAGAGCGCCACAGAGCGTCACAGAGCACCACAGAGTGTCACGGAGTGTCACAGAGCACCACAGAGTGTCACGGAGTGTCACAGAGCACCACAGAGGGTCACGGAGCGCCACAGAGCACCACAGAGTGTCATGGAGCGCCACAGAGCACCACAGAGTGTCACAGAGCACCACAGAGCGCCACAGTGTGTCACAGAGCGCCACAGAGCACCACAGAGCTTCACAGAGCGTCACAGAGCACCACAGAGCACCACAGAGCGCCACAGAGTGTCACGGAGTGTCACAGAGCACCACAGAGTGTCACGGAGTGTCACAGAGCACCACAGAGGGTCATGGAGCGCCACAGAGCACCACAGAGTGTCACAGAGCACCACAGAGTGCCACAGTGTGTCAGAGAGCACCACAGAGCATCACAGAGTGTCACAGAGTGTCACGGAGCATCGCAGAGCACCACAGAGCACCACAGAGTATCACAGAGCACCACAGAGTGTCACGAAGCGTCACAGAGCACCACAGAGCACCGCAGAGCACCGAGATTCCAGAGGTCACAGGAGCACATGGTTCCGGTCTTCAGTGATATTAACGGCCTTTATTACTGAATTTACTAAAGACGTTTTAAGAAAAAAATGTTAGAAGACAAGAATGTTACAGATCTCAGTTTTAGAAGCTAAAATTATAATAATATCATCAATCAATCAATCAATTTTTTTTTTATATATAGCGCCAAATCACAACAAACAGTTGCCCCAAGGCACTTTATATTGTAAGGCAAGGCCATACAATAATTATGTAAAACCCCAACGGTCAAACGACCCCCTGTGAGCAAGCACTTGGCTACAGTGGGAAGGAAAAACTCCCTTTTAACAGGAAGAAACCTCCAGCAGAACCAGGCTCAGGGAGGGGCAGTCTTCTGCTGGGACTGGTTGGGGCTGAGGGAGAGAACCAGGAAAAAGACATGGTGTGGAGGGGAGCAGAGATCGATCACTAATGATTAAATGCAGAGTGGTGCATACAGAGCAAAAAGAGAAAGAAACAGTGCATCATGGGAACCCCCAGCAGTCTATGTCTATAGCAGCATAACTAAGGGATGGTTCAGGGTCACCCGATCAAGCCCTAACTATAAGCTTTAGCAAAAAGGAAAGTTTTAAGCCTAATCTTAAAAGTAGAGAGGGTGTCTGTCTCCCTGATCTGAATTGGGAGCTGGTTCCACAGGAGAGGAGCCTGAAAGCTGAAGGCTCTGCCTCCCATTCTACTCTTACAAACCCTAGGAACTACAAGTAAGCCTGCAGTCTGAGAGCGAAGCGCTCTATTGGGGTGATATGGTACTATGAGGTCCCTAAGATAAGATGGGACCTGATTATTCAAAACCTTATAAGTAAGAATAGAATTTAAAATTCTATTCTAGAATTAACAGGAAGCCAATGAAGAGAGGCCAATATGGGTGAGATATGCTCTCTCCTTCTAGTCCCCGTCAGTACTCTAGCTGCAGCATTTTGAATTAACTGAAGGCTTTTTAGGGAACTTTTAGGACAACCTGATAATAATGAATTACAATAGTCCAGCCTAGAGGAAATAAAGGCATGAATTAGTTTTTCAGCATCACTCTGAGACAAGACCTTTCTGATTTTAGAGATATTGCGTAAATGCAAAAAAGCAGTCCTACATATTTGTTTAATATGCGCTTTGAATGACATATCCTGATCAAAAATGACTCCAAGATTTCTCACAGTATTACTAGAGGTCAGGGCAATGCCATCTAGAGTAAGGATCTGGTTAGACACCATGTTTCTAAGATTTGTGGGGCCAAGTACAATAACTTCAGTTTTATCTGAGTTTAAAAGCAGGAAATTAGAGGTCATCCATGTCTTTATGTCTGTAAGACAATCCTGCAGTTTAGCTAATTGGTGTGTGTCCTCTGGCTTCATGGATAGATAAAGCTGGGTATCATCTGCGTAACAATGAAAATTTAAGCAATACCGTCTAATAATACTACCTAAGGGAAGCATGTATAAAGTGAATAAAATTGGTCCTAGCACAGAACCTTGTGGAACTCCATAATTAACCCTAGTCTGTGAAGAAGATTCCCCATGTACGTGAACAAATTGTAATCTATTAGACAAATATGATTAAAACCACCGCAGCGCAGTGCCTTTAATACCTATGGCATGCTTTAATCTCTGTAATAAAATTTTATGGTCAACAGTATCAAAAGCAGCACTGAGGTCTAACAGAACAAGCACAGAGATGAGTCCACTGTCCGAGGCCATAAGAAGATCATTTGTAAAGCACAGCACCACACACACACACACACACACACACACACACACACACACACACACACACACACACACACACACACACACACACACACACACACACAGTGTTGGGAAAGTGTAGTGACACGGACCCACAACAGGGGGCGTAAATGAACGGACAATGGAAGGAGTCAAATTAGAACACTTTACTGTTGTGAATGACACAACCAAACACAGCAGATTACAGAATGTGCAAAAGTCAATCAATAAGGTGTCGTGTGGGCAGGCTCGACGATAGGAGATGCCGTCTGGAAACGAACCGGAACACCACGATTTTCCACTGCCACCGAACCCGAGGAATACTGGAGCCGCCAAGTCCCGAATGTCCCCAGGTGGCCACCTTCACGACGTGTCGGATCTGGTACTTGGCTGGCAGAAAGCAAAGACAGTCAAGGGTGGGTGTTGTGAACACCCAGTAACAATCCTGTGGGAATTCCACTCCACCTCTCACTCAATACTTGCAGCGATCCCTCAGAGGAAAAAGAGTGCCGTCTTGCACAGCCTCCACAAAAAGGACCGGTACTCCTGCAAACACTCACAATAAACTGATTTACAAAATATCACAAAAAGGCTGAGTAGAAGATGATATCTCGGCAGTGTGGTGGAGGTGTCTTCCTGCTTTTATTGCAGATGTGGATTGGATGATTAGTGACAGCTGTCACGGATGATGGGTGACAGCTGTCACCACGGCTTGTTCCTGAGGCGGCAGCGCCCTCTCGTGCCTGAAGCCCGCACTTCAGGCAGGGCGCCCTCTGGTGGTGGGCCAGCAGTACCTCCTCTTCTGGTGGCCCACACAACACACAGGGGCAGACCAGTACAGAAAAAACAAAGTGGAACTCGAGAAGTGGCTAAAATATCACACAATGAAACTGATCACAACAAAAAGCTCAACCCCCAAAAGCAACACAACACACAATCAAGAGCAGATCAGACACATTCAAAAAGAGATAAAAAAAAACAAACAAACCAAACAAACAAACAAACAAAGGTCTGACTGACACAGAGACCTGTGTGTGTGTGTGTGTGTCTGTCAGGTCCAGGTGCAGCAGGGCAAAGAACCGCCGTGTTTCCTTCAGTGCTTCAGCGGGGGGATGATCATCCACGCCGGCAAGAGGGAGGAGGAGGAGGAGAACACTCAGAGTAAACACTTCCACATTCTCTCATTCTTAAAGCACATCAGGTGTTTGATCAGAGGGCAACTTCCACCTGACAGACTGTGGGTTAAATCCAGGTTTGTTCCCTGCGTGGCAGCACATGCTTCTTCTGGGACAAAAAAGTACCCTTTTCTTCAACAAATCAAGGAGATTTTGGAGCATAAAACACCTTTTTTGCAAAAGGAGGAGGAG